>NW_024104073.1:3794017-3809017 GCF_003945595.2 Pipra filicauda | reverse complement strand
ACTCCTGGCCCTGTGCAGGACACCCCAGGAATTACACCATGTGCCTTAGAGCATTGTTCTTGAGCTCTGGCAGGATTGGTGCTGTGACTGCCTCCCTTGGGAGCCAGTTCCAGTTCCCAACCACCCTCTGGGTGAAGAACCTTTTCCTAATATCCAACCTAAACCTCCCCTGACACAGCTTCAGACCATTCCCTCGTGTCTCTGTTTTCTGTTCATATTTATTAACTGTATCTGCTACAATAAGCACTTAACTTAGACTCTACACTTTCAGGTGTCTGCCTCAAATTCCACAATTTTCAACGTGATGTTACAAATACCATCAGGTTTGGTCCTGACAAGGTCATTGCTGACAGTACAGCCAAGCATTCAGTCTGCCACACTCCTGCCACTGCCTGCCCTCAGGCTTCCATCCAGGCCCTCACAGCTGTCTTTTCTTGCCCTCAGGTTTCTATCCGGGCCCTCACAGGCATCTTTACCCACCCTTGGGTTTCCATCCTGACACTCAGGTTTACATCCCCACCCTCACAGACATCTCAGACTCCCTTTGGAAGGTCTGTGGACCAGAGGGGCTTGCCCAGATTTCTCCACAGGTGGGTTGCTGAGCACTTGCCCAACAGACATTTCAGAGACCCAGGCCAGGATCTTGAAGAGCCCAATGACTAATGCAAGTGCAGAAAGCCCACTACATTTGGCCACATTACTGGACTTCACTGTTATTTGCATAATGATTAGATGAGCACTCAATTTTAGTCAATCTAATTACAATTTTTTAAAAAATTGGACAGTTTTCTTCTTTCTCAGGACTAATTTTTTCTTGATTTGTTGATGCAGGCCTCTCTTTCTTTGACAAAGAGCTAGAAAACAGCAGACTTGAGTGTCACTTGAGTGAAAGCAAAGTGAAGGTGACCTTTCTAAATGCATCCAGTTTGGCAGGAATTCCAGTTGTGTAGCATGAGGAGACAACTCCCTCTGACATTTTCATGTTACTGCTGCTGAAGGTTAACGTGAAAAATCAGGGCTGTCCAATATATTGCCCAATAAGTGCAGCATAGTTTTACCACAGTTTTATTCAGGGTTGAAAGTGGTTGGAAGTAAAAGAAGAAACAAAAATAAAACCTATGATGGGACAATTCAACACGGACTGAAAGGTGTCACTCTGCAGTTTACATCTGTTCAGTCATGACTTGGATGGCCTACCTTACATGCTACAAAAATATTACAGGAAAAAGGCTGTAACTGTTTTTAACTTATAATTCTTAGAACTGCTGTAGTTCATTTTGCTACAAAAATGAAGGTTGATTTGTTTGTTTTTCAGATCAGCTAAATTGGTAATGAGTGCTGGCAGCAGCAAAGAAGATCTAGATGACATAATTGATGAAATCTGTAAGGACAGCAGCTTTACCAAAACACCTCTGGTGAGTAGAGTTTGGAGACATGCAGAATGGATCAGGTAGAACAACGGAAAGGAAAGGAAAGCACCATAAGCTAAATTTTTTAAGCAAAAAATTAACTAAAACAAACTGTAGAATAAATTTGGAAAATAAAGCAGAAAGGAAAATGCAACAATCCTTTAGTGAGGAACAGGAGGGATATAAAGAGATATTCTTACCTAGGCAGTAACAGGCAATTAAAGGAAATGCTAGTTCAAGATAGAGCATAATGTCAAATATCACAGAATCACAGAAGGTTTGCAGTTGGAAGAGGGACCTGTGGAGAACATCTGGTCCAACCACCTGCTTAAGCAGAGCTGCTTAGAGCCACTTGCCCAGGTCTGTGTCCAAATGGCTTTCGAATATCTCCAAGGATAGAGACTGCAGCCTCTCTAAGTAACCTGTTTCCAGTGTTTGACCACCCTCACAAGAAGTTTTTTCATGTGTTTAACTGTAAATTCTTGTACTTCAATTAGCGCCCATTGCCTCTCCTGTCAGTGAGCCCCACTGAGAAGAGTTTGGCTACGTCTTCCTTATTTTTCCCTGGCATGTATTTTTATACCTCGATAAGGTTCTCTTGACCATTATCTTCTCCAGGCTAAACAATTCGAGCTCTCTTATCCTCTACCTATATGTCAGATAGTCTAGATCCTTAATCACCTCCATGGTCCTTTCCTGGGCCCACTCCATTATGTTCGCGTCTCCTTTGCACTGGACATAGTGCTCCATACATGTTTATGAGGTCGTATCTGGAGTACTGTGTCCAGTTCTTGTCTCTCAAATACAAGAGAAAGATGGAGCTACTGGAGAACCTCCAGCAAAGGCCCGTGGAGTATCTCTCACATGAGGAGAGGCTGAGAAAGCTGGGACTGTTCAATCTGGAGAAGAGAGGGCTCCAGGGCAATCTTATCAGTGTGTGTAAATACCTGATAGGTGTAGTAAAGAAGGGGACAGACTCTTCTCTGTAGTGCCCAGTGACAGGACAACAGGCAATGGGCACACACTGAAACACATGAAATTCCACCTGTGCACAAGAAAACACTTTTTTTACTGCTAGTGTGGTCAAACATGGGGGACAATCTTCACAGAGAGGTTATGGAGTCTCAGTCTGTGGACATCTTCAAAACGCAGCTGGACACAATCCTTGGCAAGCTGCTGAAGCTGACCCTCCTTGGAGCAGAGGAAGGTCCCTTCCAACTTTTTCCAACAAAAGCAAGTGCTTTTGTCTCACCAGTGCTGAGTAGAGAGGAAGGGTCATCTCCCTGGATGTATTAGCAACATCCCTCCTAATGTAGCCCAGGGTGCTGTTGGCCTTCTATGCTGCAAGGGCACACTGCTGGCTCACGGTCGACCTGTTATCAACTGAATTTCCCACAGCCTTCTCTGCAAAGCTGCTTTCTGGCTGCTCGGCCCTCACTGTGTTCTGGTGCATAAGGGTTATTCCTCCCCAGGGGCAGGAGTTTGCATTTCCCCTTAGATGAACTTGAAGAGATTCCTCTCAGCCCATTTCTGCAGTCATTTGAGGTCCGTCTTAATGGCAGCACAGTCATCTGACACAGCAACGACTGCTCCCCATTTTGTATCCTTTGCAAATGACTTGTCTTGTTTCACAGCAGGAGATGGAGATGAAGCCACAAATTTACATTGTTAAGATACTCAGAATGATAGAAGACATAGAAAACAGATATTCATTTCAGTATCAGCAGTATTTATACTTCATAACCCCTTGTGTAGATTCTCATATTTTCATTAGGGCTATTGTTTTTGTTTTGTTTTTACTTGATTTTTTTATAGAGTGGCTAAATCTGAGCCAACAAAAACCACTTGTATACCACAATACATATATCTGAGTGAGAGAGAATTATGTCAGTAAATTTGTATAATTTTATCATTTTATATCCCTAGAATTCCCATTTCGGATCTAGAATTCTAATATTCTGCAATTCAAATAAACTGTTTTGTGTGCAGCAAATAAGAAACTTTTCGAAGACACTTTATCTTTTTGAATAATATAAGTTCTTGATGTGTTTTAATGAAACAAAAGCTGAAAAACATTGAGGGAGAGGGCTCCTAAATTAAAACTGTTTTTAAAAGCAAAATTATTAAAAGGAGGACATGAAATACTAAGTCTCGATTGTAAAGTCAAAGTGATCATGTGGCGTTGAATTCCTTCAGGCAGAGCTGAAAATTCAATATAGGAAGAGAAGCCTTGTTCTCACTTAGCTGTTACTTCAGCATCTTTTGTCTCAAAGGGCCTTACAACTCTGACCAAGAAAATTCCCAAATCCTTAATCTCCTTCTTCTATGGCTGAGATTTTCTGGCTCCTGCTTATTAAATAAAACAGAATATTGTTACCTTGTTCTAGTGCCACATTTTATTCTTTATTCCTTTTTAAACAGAAATTGAAGTCTAACTTCACAAGTCTCACACCTGAAAGAAATAGTACTGTTATACAGGCACGTGGGAAAAAGTAAGTGAAAAATGTTTTAGCTTGTTGGACATAGCTTGATTATAACTTCTTGTCAGTTTAATAATATTGCTGCTGTTTAATCTGTGTTGACATTAACTAAGAAAGACATTGAGTACAGAAACATTCTTTTTAAAGAAAAACAAAGATAAAGAGATAATTTTGAAGCATTGCTCATGTGTTTTCATGTGATCAAAATTATTTATCATAAATTTATTAATTATTTAAGTTTTTTAACAACTTGTCCCTTTGCCTTATGGACATACACATTTATCAAACGCTGCAATATATAGACCCACATATATTTGGTATAGTGATTTGGCAGAGTTTTTCTTTGAACACCTTGGTAATGGAAATTTTAAAATTCTGTAGTTTGCAAGCATTGGGATGCTTTGCCTGTATTTAATAAATATTATTGTATAAATACCATGCTTTTAAGCTAGGAGAAGCATTGTACTACCTTCTCTAACATGTTTTGCCATAAGTTAGTATTTTTTAATGAATCCGTGTAGATGCTGTCCAGTGTACCTGGGTGGAAGCGCTTCACCATCTGGCATAGGAACAAATATTTCAAAAAGGTAGGAAACCTGAAAAAAAAAAGTGCTACTTCCTTTATTGTTGTTTTTATTCGTGGCTGTGTCTCTATGGTCGTACGGAGTTCTGCATTTGAACTGGACAGGATGGCCTTATAGTCATCTAAACAAGGGGCTGCCTGTAACTGCAGTTGAAGTCAGCTGGTCCCTTCCAGTCCTCTGTTGTCGACCACTAGATCTTTTGTTTGTTTGAAGTGTTGAAAAATGTGTGCAAATGAGACACGAAACTCCCCAAATCAGTAACAAGTAGTTAAGGAAGTTGCTGCTGCATTGTTATTTTTCCCTGCCTCTCTTCATCTTTCTGGTGATGCCAAGTATGTGACTTAAATCAGTGGGCTGGTTTAAATCATCCCAGAGCCTGAACTGAAAATAGCCAGAGTGCTTTGCAACTGCAGCTGAATTTAGTAGGAGAAGATTTATCCACAACATCCTATAGAACATTATTGCATTTCCTTGTGGGATTTTTTGTAGTAAGTAGTTATGTACTTGATGCATATTTGGATGCTGGTCCGGTGCTCTACCAGTGAGGAAGACCAAAGAATATATCAAGAGAATATGAGTTTATTTTTTGTGTTCAGTGAGGTTAGGAACCTGTAAAAATAATACCTGATTGTACAGTTAAATCACATACCACAATGAACATGCCAAAGATGTAAAAACATTAAGATTAGGTAACGTTGCTTCTAGTATTTCTCACTGAGCGCTGTACTTTAAAACAATTGTGATCTTGGTACTTCTCTGATTGTAATAACCTCTTGGACCTTTTTGTTCTTTTCTGACCAGAACATGTGATCAACTACGTTGTACTGCTTGTGACTTCCGTGTATCACTTTTCAATGACTACATCTGGGATCAGTCCTGTGATTATCTTTTTTTCAGGTATGTCTGAGATGGGTTTGGTAGTATTGTGTTACTGTACTTTGGGGCATAATAAGAACAGGAAGGATGAAAAGTCCTGAGTCCTGCTGTGTTACCTAAAAAGGAACATGTGTGTGACCTGTTTGAGATCAGGTGGAAAAGTCTGTGGGGAGAGGGAAGCAATAATCTGTTTTTATCCATTTCCATTTCTTCTTCCATCACTCCCTCTCTGCTTTTAAAAAGAATTTAAGTTTCATGGATCAAAGGCAACTTTATTGCTGAAATAAGCAGATAATCCATGGTGATGGGTTGCCCTCTGCTGTGCCATTGCAGGGTGCCTACAAAATAAATGTAGACTGTTCAGCATGTGCTTCTCACTACACCTTCAGTCATACAGACTGTGATTGTTTCAAGTCATATTTTCTATTTTCCAGTATCAAGTATTATGCTGTCATGTTAGGTGAAAATCAAATAGCTTTATTTCTCAACAGATTTCTTTCTTGAAGCAAGGTTTGATTAAATGGAGGGGTGGTATTTTTATTTTCTTCTGACATTGTGATGTCTTTGATTTTAATTCTTTAAATATTTTTGAAGACTTAAAATTAAGGAGTTCTTATTTTCAGTTTGTCTAAAACTACATCTAATGCCAACACTTTGTGAAGGGTAGTGTAGTCGGCATGCTCCTAATACAGACATAAAATTTGGATTCCTATTTATTTTAGTACAGTCTCTGCATGTGCCTGTTAACTGATGGAACAGGTGAGTGTGTTCAGAGTATGTGCTTGGACACAGGGGGTATGACAGATGGAGTAGAACAATAATGGAGATATCAGCTCCTTTTCCATTATTTTCCCAGTATTACATCTTTGGTTATTCCTGTATTTTCCACCCAGTCTCAAAATTTGTATTTCTCTTTGAATGCCCGTATTTTTCCCATTACTTAAGCAGCATTAAAAAGATAGTGCTGCACTAATCTCCTAAGATGAGTTTGGTAGCAGGAAAGGATAAACAAAAGTATGATTCTTTTATTTTCCCAAAGTCTAAATTATTCTGCTCCTCTGATCTTGAAATTATTAAATCAAACAAAAACAACAAAAAAAAGGAGGCGTTAATGTCAAATACATGTAACATCGTCTGTAATCTTTAGCAAGATCTGTAGCTATTTTTTTTGACAAACATGAATTTTAGGAAGCAAACTTTAAGATTAAATATTTACCTTCCATCAATAGTTGTCTGGACTCTTTTTCTAAAAATTCTTCCCTTTTCCAACTTGTTTTGGGTTTTCTTTATTTAGCTGGGCTATTTCACATTGGTTTTGAGCAATTCAATGTCCAGTAATTGAGGAGGAGGTCTTGAGGGTAGAGATAGCTAAAATGTTACATTTTGACTTGTTTTTTTGGAAACAACTTGTTTTTGTTATAGCCATGCTGATTTTTCATTTGTTGTTGTTGATGCTTGCACTGGAATTACTTGTGGTTTCATGTACATTCTTCCCTCTTATGGCCATTTCATTTCAGTCACTTTAACAATCATCCTGAGTAACAGTTCCTGATGAAAAGTTTAACTCTATAGTTGTTCCCATTCTCCATAGTGATTTTTACAGTAAATTTGATAAGACAAATAAATTTTTGGATAATTTCCTAACATGAGAATTAATTCTACCTGGTTTTCTTCCCAGCTCTTTCTCTGGAGGCTGACACAAGGTCTCTAAACCCAACAGAGAACATTGCTTACAAAAACATCAATCTCTAGTTGATCTGAGAACACAGCAACTATGGACCGAGAATGATCTCGGGAAAGGATTGTGTTCAAAACAGAATTTAAATATATCCCTAAATTTATTCATGACTGTGGTACTCAGAAGTGCCCTTAAAAGCTCTTCTGATTTGAAATAGCCTCGTGAATCTTTTTTCTGGGAAAAAAAAAAAAAGTGTGATCCTAAGCTGAATTCACTTGTTTGGCAGGAATAACATGCCTGAGCTCAGTAAACTAAGAGCAAAGATGATAAAGAAGAAAGGAGCACGAGCATATGCTTGTCAGTGCAGCTGGAGATCCATTGATGAATTAACTGACCTCCAGACAGAGCAGCAGCTTCGGTGGGTTTGTGGTAAACATGAAGAATGAAGTCTTCTTGTGTGTGATACCTACTTGTGTGGACACAGGTCATAAACTCAGTTTGTTTCCCAGTTTTCTGAGAACAGGTGGAAACCTGAATACTTATATCTAGAAATAGATTATAATACCCAGAATTCAACCTGAAAACCTGTTTTTTCAATTTAACTGTCTTGCAAGCAATGTGGAGAGTTGAATTATTACAAGAAACAATTTTGAGGTGTGGTGGTTTGACATGACATGACATGAGGCTTTCTGGAAGCTAAATGAGGTTAAAGCTCATACTGAGTAGTGTTAAAGGAGAAGAGGAAATAACAGACCTGGGCATGGGCAAAACACCTTGATACTGTTCCTCATATCTAGCAGAGAGCCTTATTTCCCATGTCTGCAGAATCTTGGATTCAAAATGGTGAGCTGGGACACAGCCATGACACACAAGCATATGAATTTCAACACAGAAATTAATCCCACTCTTCTGCTTTGCTCATTGCTGGTAATGAGCAAGTGGTTGGTTGCTCTCTTAAAAAATTACTGTGGGATCAGCTCTCACCTCAGAGGTTTCGGCAACCCCCAGAACTTTACTTTCTTTTACCCACCAGTAACCAAAAACTGCCGGTGCTGAAAATTTTCTTCCAGTTCCTACTGCTTTCTTCAGAGCACTTTCCTCTGACTAAGCACTTTTACCACAATGAAAATTTTCCTCAGCCTTCACTGCAAGAGCTGAACAAGTTATTATGTAATTATTAAATTTTGTGCAATTTTAAAGATATTCTGAAGAGTATTCTGTCAACATTTTCAAGGGGAAAAGGCTCAGGCTTTTAAGAGTGAGAAAATATATATCCCCACTGATATTGGAATTTTGATTTTATTTCAGTTTCACTTAGCTTTCCCTTCAACTTCTCCTTAAAATACTGTGTATTGAGAAAGTGACAAAGTGTAACTGTCCTGTTTCAACACACTTCCTTCCACCGGTAACATTGTCACTTGGTGAATTGTTTTGCTTACAGTCACTGTCACTATAGTTTATGAGCTCTTTCTTTTCTTTATGTATAAATAACACAGGAGGTAGACTTGAGTTTTATGCAAGGAAATAGGAAGGAAAGGACTACCAGTCCTGTCATTTACTACATTTAAAAGTGTCTCAAAATGGGAAGTCTGTCAGTATTTTTGCTATGCAATATGTGTATCTATACAAATAAATTTGAGATTATTTACTTTGAGCAATTCTAGCTATACAGAGCAATTTCCTTTTCTACGAAGTTCTGCTCATGGTTCTAACTGTACATTTGTTCTGTTTCTGAGCTTTTCCAAAACAATCACATGGTCTTTCTTATGGAGGTGATCTCTTGAATCCGTTGCCCTCTGAAAGAGCAGATCTTGGCAGTGACCAGAGGCATGATGTACTGTGCATCCTGCTTCCCTTCCCCTTCCTTGAGTGCTTGTTTTAGAAGCTACAGAGGACAAGCACTGTGCCTGGGAGCCCTGGCAGTGCTTCTTCAGTGTCTAGACTGCATCTTCCAGTGCCAGATGCAGGCTTGCCAGTAAAGTCAGAGGTGAGCTGGCTTTTGAGAGGTACTAATTGGCATACTGGTGTAGACATATTTAAGATCGTGTATTGTTTTTAATGAAATTGGTATTACAGGCTGAAGTTTCAACTGCTAGAATCTAAAACTGCAGGTTCAGGAGACCAAGGGACCCAGAAACCAGCTGATTAGTGCTCAGTCAGATGCCTGCTTGGCTTTCTGTCCTTTGGGAAGAGTTCACCCTGGTGTGGACTGAAGGCAGTGAGTGTTCCTGGGTTTTCTTCAGGTGGGCCTGAGCAATTTCCATGCCCAGAAAACATCAGTGCTAAGCATAAGGGAAGAACCCAGCAGTAGTTAACAAGCTCTGGGGAAGAAGAAACCTGCTCTCCATTATTCTTGAAGAATGCATTTCAAAAAGTGCTGAGTTGCCTTGGCTTGTGTGTTCTGAGGCTATTGGAAACTCATGACCAAGTAGTCCCACAGGGTACTCTTTCAGTTGGATTTGCTCTGGAACTTGTGCCACAGTGTAGGATCAAGTTGGACTGCAACCTGTGAGTAAGAAACAGGGAAAATCCTAATACCCATCTCAGTCATGAGACCAAGTCTTACGTGACTTGAAAAAGGAGCATGTCTCCTGTACCCTGAGCATTCCCCCAGAATAATCAGGTTTACTCAAGTATAGTTACTTGTTTCTGGCCTTGGTAGATTGGTGGGATATGACATCTCTTTGACCAAGGGAAGTTGTAAACAGGTGCAGAAATAGTGCATATTGTATTGGTTTTCATTACAGAATTTACCATATTTTTAGATTTGAGAATAGTTACTATGTCATTCAATATAATTATTGTGTTGGAAAGAGGAGCAGTATTAAGATTTGATTTCCCTTCCTTTGTTTTCCTCAGTTACAAACCACTTCAAAGTCCTCAAATGAAAAGAAAGTGAGAGGAAAAAGGTAAAATTAGAGCTTTTGTTCGTTTGATGAAGGTACTGTCAGATTGCACAAGGTTTTCAAGATGTAGCCCGGACCCTAAGTGATATTTCCATGCCAGTTATCTGAGATAACAGGGATTATGTAGAGAATTCTGTTTCAGAATATGGAAAGAATTCTGTTTAAGAATGCCATTCAGCTGTTGTCAAACAGAAGTACCAGAGCACAGTTTTGCTAAGTATAAATGTGACCATTGTTTTCCTCCAGTTTTTTGATTTGGAATTAAAAATAACATTTCCATTTCTGAAATGGACAAGGTGAAAATTCGAGGCTTTTATTTTGCTTAGGTGAGATGCTTGAAAATTTTCTAGCCTGCAGCATTAGTCTGCAGCAGATCCCTCCATCTCAACAAAACAGAAGCCATGAAGGATGACAGAATGATAATCCATACAAAAGCATTCACATGGAAATGTAGTCAGTGGTTTAATCTCATACCAACTTTTCTAAATCTGTGTTCCTGCAGTATTTCTGGATCGGAATGCCGTTCAGATATACATAGTACATTTTATAGCTTTTCTTCATCAAATTTTAATGTGCTGTTCTGACTACATTTCACTTGTCTTACCTGCAAAACATGGAGGGTGTCCAAGCCAGATGCTGAATATAGCTCAGAAGAGTCATTATTGAGGGTCTTGACCTGCCATTATATTTAACTTACAGAAGCATAATAGCATTACATATTGCAAGCTCTGCACTGTATTGTGTTGAATAAAGATTTTTTTTTTCCAAACACCTATTTCAGTTTTGTACTGAAGGTATTCTGCAAATGCTGCCGCTTGCTGAAAGACTACCACTTCTCTTGTTTCCTGACATGTGAGTCTTTGGGTCATGTAACCAGCACATGTGGTACTCACACAATAGGAGAGGGACTATGTTGGGAACTGTGTAGGCAAATTTTTCTTCCTGCCAGGCTCTTTTTGCACAAGACCTGACCAGTTTTGTCTGTTGTGTGACACACGATAGCCGCAGACAGGTGGGAGGCGGAGTAAAGGAACATCAGGTGCTGCTCATTTCTGAGGGCCGCATCCAATGCCTGGGGTTTGACATCTGTGCTTTGAGAGAACTACTTTTCAAATGTCAGCACTTAATAAAATGAAAAGTTGGAACAAATCTGAATTGTGTGTTGTGTAAATGTTACTGTGTTGTTCTTATCCAAGAGAAGCCTTATCAAAATTATGTAGGACCATATTTTCTGTCAGAAGGGTTATGATATGCCCTTAGTACAAAAACATTGTCCAGCTCATAAGAAACAGTAAAGTCCTGTTGTGTGTGTTTTCTCACATCAGTGGGGATGCAGCAAATAGCAGAGAATTGAATAAGCTTTAACATTCTTTACCAGATAACTGGCCGTAATATCCTCATTATCTGGAGATAATGAGGAGAGTACATTAAATTATAGAGAGGTCATAAAGATGGATGCATTTACCACATTTCTCAGATGTTTACCTAGGATAAAAGGTGGAGCCAGCTGCTGTTGAAGGTGGCATATCTTGCAGAGTGGGGTGCTGGTACCTTGGTGTGTCAGTCAGAGTGGGTTATCACTAGCATCATACTGCTCACAGGAAAGAGGGAGATCAGTCAAGGAATCACAGCATTTGCTGTGCCCTGGATCTTGCTGTAGAAAACCATTCTTAATACCTGGGAGGAGTTGCTCTGCGTATGGGAGTTGGAACTTGTTTCTCCACCATCAAGAAATGCATGTATACGTGTTTGCCTGGCAGTTATTAGTGACAGACATAAATATTTCCTGTACCTCATCCTGAGTTTGGTCTCAAGGCATTGGTGCTATTCAGGCAATAATTACTTCCCTGACTTAATGGGCAGTGTGGACTGCATGAGCACACACAGAAAGCACCCACTGCTTCAGGAGTATACCTGACTTATTTACAGCTTGCATTGTCACAGTGCACAAGTAGAAGGTAGTACTTATGAATGTTTCATTCACACTGGCAACTTTTTTCTGTTGAGTGAGATGTGCTTTTTAAGTACCTAGTCGAGGGTAATATGTGATTATACAGTCCAGTCTGCAGAGGGCAGAGCAACACCGCCGAGTGTTTTTCTAGACTGATGAAGGTTTACATTCAACGAACCGAGGCTTCTTGCGTTTGCCTCCTACTAGTGTGATTATAAGTGGGCTAGCCAGATCTGTAGCAACTCCACTTGAGTTCTGTACGACATCATCCAAATGGTCCTCAAGTGGTCCCTGACCAATACTGGAGTGGATTAACTTCTTTAGCTGTCAGCTAAAGAAGCATAAAAAACTCTGTGTTGTGTGTATGTAGGTATATCTATCTATGTTTATCCTCTGATAATATCAGTAGAAAAACTAAATTGCCTCACCCTGCCCAAATTAATTTTCCCTGAAAATGTTCAATAATTTTGGCAAGTAGAGGTTGTGTATGTTAGGATCTTCTAATGCTGAATACAACATTTATTAGCACATCACCCAAGATGATTAACTCTTAAAAAGGAAGCGATAAAAGTCTAAGATTTAGAAATAAAAAAAAAAAATCCTGGAAAGCGATGTAGACCAGAGATGGTGCAGAGCAATCTGTGACATGGTGTGAGAATTGTCCTAACACCTGCATACTGCAGTTCATTGGCCATGAGCCACAGCTGAGGTTTGGGTGAAGTTTCACTCTCTAAACTCTTTTCTGGTTCTTTGGGAATCCAGAAGGTTTTTCTGTACAAAGCAGATTTATAATGGGTGGAAGTAAATGTTATTTCCACTAACCGGTGAAGTTGTGTCTGTTTCTGCAGAAGTGATGAGGTGCTTTTAACTAGAAGCACAAACATATCTAAACCATGAAACTAGAGTTTGCTTATTTTACTGGTAAAATAGGGAATATCATCTAAATTTTGCCTAGTTACACCATAGGTGAGTGATCTTCATTCTTTACTTACTTACTTTCTTTTAATAGGAGAAACAATTGCACTAAAAGCTTACTCGAGCATATAGGAACAAGTATAAGGCTGAGTAGCACACCTGTGAAAGGTTTCATATAGGAAAGTTTTGTGAAAACATGTTTTCAGGCAAGAAATAAACCATTGCTTTTTGTTTGCTTCAAAGTAAAGATACACCTTAGTGAAAAAATAGCATGCTGCAGGGAGAAGTTCAAATGCCCACCATTTGCCAAAAGCAAGGACAAAAATTCACATGGCAGGTGTCCTTTCTAGGAATCTTTTAAGATTCCTAGACTGGCCCAGAAGTCAGGTGTGAATCCATCCTCCCATCCCCCGCTTAAGGGTTTCCTGCAGTATTTTGAAACCTGTTTCCTGGAAATAGGTATTAGAGACAAGAGCTAACACAGATATTATATTTAGATATAAGAACTAATATATTCAGGGCTTGTAAAGCCCTCTTAGACAGTGGTTTATAACTATTATTCAAATATAAGCAAAAGATCTTGAAGTTTTTTTATGAGAGTTTAGTGAAACTGAAACCCTTGCAGCCTCAGAACTTTTTGATAAAGACCTGGGAGGCAGAGAGAAGGGAGACATTTTCATACCGGTCAAACCAGCACATAATATTCTAGGTCCTTAATGCCTTAAATTCCTCTATTTAAAAAATGTGATTGTCTACAGAGGGGAAAAAAATGTTCACTCTTGAATGGTGATAGGATATTTGTAAAGTATCCATAGGATTTTTCAATCCCTATTTGAAGGCAAGCAATATGGCCTTACTCTAAGACACTGCAGTAGATGTGATAGTGAGCATAAATCCTCCAGCCAGGAGCTTTGGAATAGTCAGCAATCTGAGTGTGCTCAGAAGCCATGTCCTGACTGCCCCAATGTAAACAGCATTCACAGGAAGGGGGAAGCAGCTACCAGAGACAGGAAGGTTGAATTTAGCATCAAACTCCTTATCTAGGCAGAACGGGCTGCTCAGGATGCTGATAAGAAAAACTGCATAAACTGCTACAGCAGCCTGTGATAGCTGCCTGGCCTTTCCTGGGAAGACCATTCTCATCAATGTAATCAGAGGACAATCTTACACGTGCACATTGGTTTAGGAAGAGATTATATCCCAGGGCCAGTTATCCAAAATAATGCTTAACATTGTGTATTATGGTCTCATTCAGTCTGGATTATTGTCACTTGCAGGAAGAGACTAATCTGCATGCTGAAGTAGGAGAGGGTGTGTCTTTCAAAAATAAAAACTTTGTCATAGTAAGAGTTATTATTAGTCTTACTATCAATAAAGAAATATAAGCCTTTCCTGAATCCTAATATGCACAGCAATATCTGGTTTAAATTTTAGATTACAGGTTTTATATCACTGCCGGCATGGCTCTGGTTCCAGCTCTTCAGAGATAAAAGGTGCTGCAGCATTGTTTTATGTGCTTTGGATCGGTGAGCTGTCATGTTTACAAGTGGCAGATAAGTGGCTTCAACACATTATTTGCAGTGTAATTGGTTGCTCATTAACATATGATGCCAAGTTTTCTTTTGATTTCTGTGTATATCTTGGGAAATCCATCTGCCCTGAGCCTACAGCACAGCAAGGCACCATTTCATCAATACATGCTCCTCAGTGGCTGAAGTGAAGAGTTGACACACAATTGTTGCATCCTCCACATTGATTTTTCTATGAATGATGACTCTTATTTCTCATAGCTTGCCCAAAGAATACTGAGAAATTATTTTAGATTTTATCAAAACTTTATTCAAGCTAAGATTGAGACCTGGAAGCACTTTAAAGCAGTCTTTTACTTCCATCTTCCCACATATGTCTGAAACACATCCTTTCCTTTCCTTTCCTTTCCTTTCCTTTCCTTTCCTTTCCTTTCCTTTCCTTTCCTTTCCTTTCCTTTCCTTTCCTTTCCTTTCCTTTCCTTTCCTTTCCTTTCCTTTCCTTTCCTTTCCTTTCCTTTCCTTTCCTTTCCTTTCCTTTCCTTTCCTTTCCTTTCCTTTCCTTTCCTTTCCTTTCCTTTCCTTTCCTTTCCTTTCCTTTCCTTTCCTTTCCTTTCCTTTCCTTTCCCGTTTCACGTTTCCTTTCCCTTTCCTTTTTTTTCCTGTTTCCGTTCC